>NW_024469014.1:276583-318348 GCF_003184825.1 Aspergillus fijiensis CBS 313.89 | reverse complement strand
AATAATATAAAAAATGTTTTATTTAGTTTATTATTATATTTTTTAATAAATAATATTATATTATTTAAAAACTTTAATATAAATATAATATTAATATAGCTAATAAAAATATAATTAATATTTTATAATATTAATTTTTTTATAATAAAAATTTTTTATAATATAAAAATAGATTTATAGTCGGCTGTATAACTATAATATTAAAAAATAAAATATAAATAAAATAATTATTAATTAAAAAATTAAATAAAATATTAATATAAAAATTTAAATTATTATTAATATTAATAATATAAAACTATAATAATTTAAATAAAATATAAAATAGCTTTTATATATAAATTAAATAATATAATAGTTTATTTATATTTAATAAGCTAGTTAAAATCTAACTTATTAATTTTTTATTTTAAAATTAAAATACTAGAAAATTTTATTTATAATAACTTCTAGTTTTAAAAAAATATAATAAGTAAAAAGTAATAATATATATTTTTTTAAATAGTTTTTTTATTAGAAATACTGCTGTATATAGAATTAAGATTATATATAAATATAATAATAAATATTTATAAAATTAGTTTTTTATTAAAAATAATATTATATATATATAATTTAACAGATCTTAATATTATATATTTTATAAATTAATTTAAAATAGTTTATAAAATAGTTTTTTTATATATAATTTTTTACTTTATTATAAATTTTTTTAAAAATAAAATATTAGTAGTAGCAGCTAAAAACTTTTTAATAAATAATATTAAATTATATACTATATAAAGTTTTATATAGTATTTTACTAATAAAATTATATATAAACTAATTTTAGATATAATTTATAATAAGAATAATATAATTCTAAAAATAATAAAATAATTAATTATTAGTTATAATAAAAATATAAAACTTGATAAAATATTTATTTTTAATTTTAATAATTAGATTAAAATTAAAATAATAATATAAAGCTGGGTTTTAAATAATATTCTATTTTTAATAATAAGTTATAAATAATTAACATTTTAATATATTATTATTATAAATATACTTAATATTATTATTTAATTAATATCTAAAATAATTTTATATTATAATAAATTTATTATAAATCTTACTACAGTTTTTAAAAAAATCTAATAATAATAAAAAGTATAGTTTATAAAAATAATAAAATAATAGATATTAATTTAGCTATATATAAATAATAGATTATAAATATTAATATATATAAAGTTTTTAATTTAAAATCTAAAATTATATAATTTAATATATAATATTAGAAGTATTGAATTTTTTTTATATAAATATAATTTATAAGATACTACTAGAATATTTCTTTTAATATTTAAATTAATAATATATTTTAAGAAATTATAGATTTTATACTTAGAGATATAGACTATATAATAATAAATTAAATAAATTAAAATTAATAAAATAACTAACTTTTTAACTATATAAACAGTAAGATCAATAAAAAATAAATAAATTAAAATATTATAATAATCTAAACTATAAGTAATTTTATAATTTATTATACTAATAATATTTATAAAATATTATTTTTTATTTATAATAATATATTTAATTTTTTTATTATTTTTAATAAGATATATAATTTTTTTTATTATTATATATAATTAAATACTTAAGTAAGCAAGATGTTTCTAAGAAATAAAATTATTAAATGAAATTAAAATAATCTAATAATAATTAATATTAAATATACTAGTTAGATTATTTTTTTTATTTATAAATTGAATAGAAATAGTACTATAGCTAATAATATAAAAAATTTTATTAATAATTATTTTAGTTTAATATATATAAAATATAAAAATCTAAAAATAATATTTAAAATAATTTATATTTTTTATAATTTTAGAATTAAACATTTATTTATTAATATAATTTAAATAAGTATTCTTCTAAACTACAATTATTATATTAAAATAAACTAATATAATAAAAATATTAAGTAAGTTATAGTTAATATTAATAATATTAGTAGTAAATAGTTTAAATAATATTATTATTTTTATTAATATAAATATTATATTAATATATATATTTATATTTTTTTTATTTAAATTTAATAAATATTTATTTAAGAAATAATTTTTATTATATTAATAAAAATATAAAATATTAAGTTTTTATCTATAATATTAAATTCTTTATATTGAAACTAAATATTAAAATTTAATTATTTTTTATTATATTTATAGCTATTATTATATTTATAACTATAATTTTTATTTTAGTTTTAATTATTATAATTATCATTATTATAATTAAAAATATTAATAGTTAAAGTCTTATTAATATTAATATATATAAATAACTATAAGAATTAATTTTTTTAAATATATTTAAATTATATAAATTAAATATAAATTAATGAAAAAGTAGCAGCTTTTCTAAGTATTATATATTAATTTATAATAAATAATTAAAATATTATAATATTTTAAATTATTATAAAAAACTATAAAAATTTAGTTTAATTATTTATAATTTTAATATTATATAACTTATTAAAAATATTTATAAACTTTATTAAAAATATATTTTAATTAAAAATATTATTATAATATATAAATATTTATTTATTATATAAATAGATAATAATTATAAAACTAAAAATCTTATAAATTTTTTTAAAAAAAATTTATATATTTTAGTTGCTATATTATAATTCTAAAAATATACTATAAAACTAGACTTATATATAAAATTAAAAATAATAAAAATTAAATAGTTTAATTAATTCTATTTTTAAATATTTATATTATATATATTTAATAGAGTATAGTTTTTTTTCTAGTCTTAGTAATACTATATTAAATATTTATATATATAAACAGATTTCTATTTTTTATTATTTCAATTATAAGAATTTATATAATTTAATTTTTATTTTTTAAATAAAAAATAGATTTCTTAAAACTAGTATAGTTATTTTAAAATAATTTTTAAATATTTAGATTCTTAGATCTAAGATAGTTATATAAATTATATTATTATATTAATTAATTAAACTAATTTTTTAATTTTAATATAGCTTTAAAAATATTAATATTAAATAAATCTTATAATAATATTATAATATAATATATAACTATATTACTTGTATAATAAAAGTATATAATTAATTAATTTAATAAACTAATAAATATTAGATCTAATTATTAAATAAGTTAGAATATTTTAAAGATTTTTTTATTTTTTTAAATATAAAAATTGCTAAATAAAAATATAAAAAGCTGTTTATATTATAGATATTAATATATATAAAAAGATTTTAATAAAAAAAATAAAAAAAATAAATCTAATAAAAAATATAGCTATAAGAGTTTATAATCTATAAAAAATATATATATATATTAATTAAGATATCTACAGCTACGTGGCTGGTCCTTCAAGAGATAATAAAATCCGAGATCACGTGACCCCAGATATCTGTCAGAAGGCTAACCACCCGGCCACCCTGAAGCGAACCGGTTGATGCCAACCGGCTAAGAATAACCAACTGGCTTTCTTCGGCCAGCAAGCTTTTATTTGTTATACCGAGGCCGTAAGATCCGGAGGCCTTCGGGCTAATCGGTAGAGGAATACTGAGAGAGGACCTGGACGGCAAGCTGTATAGTAGATTAGCGGCCGCGATAATTGCCGGCTGGTAAGAAAAAGTCTAACTGGCAACAGTAGGTATAGAGATAAGTATATCTGGTGACTACTAATACTGCTAGTTTACTATACAGAAAGAAAATTTACGTGGAATTCTATCTAAGAATTGGAAATCTGCTGAAAAGATGGCCAACTGGCCAAATTTCTTTATATTTTATATATATAATAATATAAATAGCCCGATACTCCGGCTAGAAGCCCGCCAGCCGGACTGGGACCTGCCGCTACTCGGCTATTTGGCTGACATATGCGTGCATGAGAAATTTAATTTAATTTAATTTAATATTTTTAATTCTAATCTTATACTTAGTATTAATTTATTTATATAAATTATTATAATAATTAAATTCTTTAACTGTTTAAACAATAAAATATTTTTTTAAATAAAAATAATTAAATAATGAGAATATTTGATAAAAATATTAACATAAAAATAATAATTATTATTATAATAATTATTAAAGAAATAAGTTTTTAAAAAATATTTTAATAATATATATTAGAATTACTTTAATAATATTTATTAAAACTAAAATATCTATTAGAACTATTAAAAGAATTAATATAAACATAATTATAACAATTATAGTAATTATTTTTTTAAAACGTTTTATATATTCTAGTATAGTTATAAATGACATAATAATAATTTTAATTTTAAAAAGTCTTAGTTTACTAATATGAATATAAATACTAATAACTAGAATAATAATAAATACTTTTTTTAAAATAAACAAAATATATAAAAATAAAATAATTTATAAATATAGCTGCAGCGGCAGGTTTTATATTTTAAATAATTATCCTTACCTCATTATTTTTAACTTAAAATAAGAATTAAAAATATTAGTATGAAAAATAATAAATAATAATAACTTTTAAATTATAAGAAATCTTTAACAAATATATTAAATCTTTATTTAAATCAATAATTAACTTGAATTATAGTTATATACTAATATAGTTGATTTTGATATATTTCAAAAGCTTATTAATATATATTGTATTCATAAAAAAACATAATTATTATAAAAATTAAATTAATCTTTGTTAAAATAATTATTATAATAATAAATATAACAAGTAGTACTATAATTATAAAAATAAAAATAATTATATATATGTTATTTTATGGTTTTTTATAATAAGGAATTGAATAAATTTATAATAATTTACAATCATTATTATACTATTTTTGTATTTTATTTAAGAAGCTGTATTAGTATATTTTATATATAATAATAAAAAACATGAAAACAAAATCTTCTTATAATAGTACTAAATATACTATAATTAGTAAAGTTTAAAATTAAAATTATAATTATGAATTATAACAAATTTTTATTTAGTAATAAAAAATATAGAATATAAGCCTTTAATATATTATAAAATTAAAAATCTATAATTAGAAATATAAAAATATTAATATAATAAAAATATGTTATCGAAGTTTTTTAATAATAAGAATATATTACTAAAACTTTCTAATATTATCTTATTTATAGGGATATAATAATAAATTGAATATAAAATCTTTTAATAATATATTTATTTTATCAAAATATGAGAAGAATATTAATATTAATATATGTTATATATAGCAAGTAGCAATTATAATAGTAAGTTTGAATAAAAAGAATTAGTTTTTAGTAAATATACTTTAATATAAAATAAAGCTGGATTTTTATTAATAAAATATTTCTTTGAAATATAAAAAACATTACGTTTTATTCTATCGACAAAAATATTTAGATTAAAAATATTAAATCTAAGTATACTAGTATTAAATATATTATTTTTTGAATAAATCTTTTAAAAATGTTAATAAAGCCAAAAATATTAATTTTTTAGTCAAAATATTTAATATTAAATATTAATATAGTTATATTACTATACGGATATTTATTATAAATAATTCTAAATTTAAAATAAATATATTTATAATTATTACTATAATTAGTTATAAAAATATTCTGTTTAACTATTACTATCAAAAGAGATATTTAAAGAAAATAAAAATATACTAATTAATATTAAAATATAAATTAAAATATAAATAAATTTATTAGTTTATTTAACTATATATATTATAATATTAGTATATAATAAAGTATATATATCTATTTATATAAAAATAAAATTATTAAAAAATATAAATTATATATCTAAATTTTTATTTTATAAAAATCTTATACTTTATATATATATAATTAATTTAGATTTTATTTTTATATAAACTATAAATTAAATTTTATATAATATAATAATAGTTAAATATACTAGGTTAAATGTAGTTTTAGATAATAAATATATTATTATATATTAAATAAAAAATTATATAATAATAACTAGCTTACTATTTAAATAAATATAATTTAAGATGATTGTTATATTATATAAATAAATTACAATACATTGACCTAATTAGTTTTAATAGATATTGATAGTAACATTTAGCTTGTTTTTTACTAAAAATATATATCAAATCTTTATTAAAAATCACTTAGTATATACTACTAATTGTAATAATAAAAAATTTCAATTAAAAAAAGACTAACTTTTTGAAATATAAATAAAGATAAAGATATTATTAATATTAAAACAGGAGATATAAGAATAGTAGAAAAAATATTAAAAATAAAAAGATTTAAAAAATAATAATAAAAGATTAAAATTAATTAAAAACTATAAATTTTTATATTTTATATTAGAAAATATTATTATACTATCAACAGACTAGATTATTTAGAATAAAAATTCTAATATTATTTATTATTTTATAAAGATAATTAATAAATATAATATATAACTTAAATTAGATAAATCTAATATTAGTATAATAAATATATTTAAAAGCTAATAGTGAGAAATATTTATAAAAAGAATACTAAGCTATTTAAACTATAAATTTATTATATCATTTATATTATTTAATAAAATAAAAAATATTTAATAAAGTAATTATTTCTTTTTATATTTAGAACAAAATATTTTTACTGAAACTTATATCGTAATTATATATTCTATTTTTATAGTTTAAAAAATAATAATTAATTTAATTATAAATATAATATTAATAACAAGATATATAATAATAGATTTATAAAAAGTAAATAAGAAATTATATTAAATTTTATTTTATTTTATTATAAAATGATATTATTTAACTACTAGCCGGTTATATTTATATTATAATAATTAATATTTATAAATATTTTTATTAGTAGTTTATTAAATATATATAGTATAAGGCCCTTTGGCTTGCTCGCTCAATTCCTCGCATCCTTCAACCGCAGCCCTTTAGCTTGCTTGCTTAATTTCTTGTATATACTTGAACTACAGTTTTTTGGCTTATTTACTTAATTTCTTATATACTTTAACTATAGTTCTTTAACTTACTTAATTTTTGATATACTTTAACTATAGTTTTTTAGTTTATTTACTTAATTTTTTATATATTTTAACTATAGTTTTTTAGTTTATTTATTTAATTTTTTATATACTTTAGTTATAGTTTTTTAATATACTTATTTAATTTTTTATATATTTTAATTATAGTTTTTTAACTTGCTTACTTAATTTCTTATATATTTTAATTATAATTTTTTATTAAAATAAATAAAATTGCGGGTATTAGCACAATTTTATATTATTATATAATTTGTTATTATATATTTTATTAGTATTCTAAATATTTAAAAAAACTTAATATTAATATCTAGATTTTTATACTTATAAATAAAGACAGTATTAATTCTAAAATTATATATATAACTAATATATTATTATAATTAATAATATAACCGGTATATTATTTATTAATATATTTTATTATTAATTATATGATATAATATTAGACTAGCTAGTTAGTTTTAGCTATAATTAAATAATAAAAAACTATACAGCTATTAATTTTATTTATAATTAGATATTTTATTTTTATATTAGATATATTAATATTATTTTTTTATTTAATTTTAGATTAGAATCTAATACTATATTATATTTTTTATTATTTAATCTTATTTTTCTAGTATATTTTTTAATATTTTTAATTTTAATATTTTTAAGTTTACTACCGAATAGTTGTATAATATATAAAAAATTATTCTAAAATAAAACTATTAATTTAATATATAATTATATTTATTAAATAAATTTATAGTATTATTAGCTAGCTGTATAATTAACTTATTTTTATAAAATAAATAGATTTATAGAATATAACTATAATACTATACTAAATAATATTAATAATCTAGTTTAATTTTTCTAAAAACTAGATCTAGTTAGTTTTATCGGTTATTTTAAAAATAAAAAAATTAAAATAATAAAACTTTATAATATATTTATAATTTTATTTATTTTTAGCTAGATTTATATTATTAAATTTTTACTAGTAATTTTTGATAATAATATTCTTTAGATATATTTATAGTAAAATAATAATCTATTTATATATAAAAACTAATATTCGAAGATTTTTTAAAAATAGATTTAAAATATTTTTATAAAAATAAACAGTATTATAATAATAATATAGATTTAAATAGTAAAATATCTATATTTTAAAAATATTAATCTATATATTATAATCTTAAATAATACTAAAAAACTAATTTATAATACTTAATACTAGCTGTTTCTTTTAAGAAAGAAAATATATATTAATTATAAACTATTAATATATTATTCTAGTTTATAATATTTTTTAAACTAGGTTTTATTATTCTGATTTAAAAAAAAGACTAAAAAAAATTATAAAAACTAATATAAAATAATTTAATAAAAATTATATACTATATATTAGCTGGTTTCGAAGAAACTATAATATACAAATTAAATCTTTTTTAATAATTATTATTTTAAATTTATATATAATTAACTGGCTTATTTACAGCCGGCTATATTTATAAAAATAAATATTAAATATAAAATAATTTAATTTCTAGTATTATATTATTTAATACAGTTAATATTATTTTTTTAAATATATTTAGTATTATTATAGTATCTTTATATACTATTTATTTTATATAAAAAATTATAACTTATATTAATATTAGATTTATAATATTCTAAATATTTATAAATATTATTTTTATTAAAAAAACATTCAGCTATTTACTAAGTTTATTTAAAATAAATAAAAAAAATTAAAATAGTATACTATTATAAAATCTAGTTTTTTTAAGTTAAATATTAATAATATAATTATTATTAATATACTATAATATCTAATTAATATTAAGCTAAATATAAAAAAATCTAAACTAATTTTATTAAATATATTATTAATTATACTTTAAAAAATATATAAATTCCAGCTAATATATTTAGCTAAAATATATTAATATAAAAGGTTTATATTATAATTTTTAAATCTAATTATTTTATTTATTATCAGGCTGTTTTTAGCTTATTTTATAATATTATAATTAATATATTTATTAAAACCGGTATTTATAGTCTTTATTTTATTTAATAAAGAATATTTATATAATTATTTAAAAAAAACTATTATAATAAGTATAATATTTAGTATAATAATCTTTTTTTATAATAGTTTCTATTAGTATTTTTATTATTATTTTTATTTATTAATGTATATAAAATTTTATTATTTACTAAAAATTTAATTAACTAATTTATTATATTAGTATTAATATTTTTATTATTAAATATAATAAAACCAACGGTTATATTAACTTTTTTAAAAATATTTATAAATTTATTAGTCCGAATTTACTACTTAAAAAATCTAATATAAAAGCTATTTATTAAAATATTTATAACTATTAATTAATATTCTAATAATAAAAAAAGGTTTAATTAATAATATTAAAAAAATATCTAATTATTATTATAATATTTTTATAATATTATTAATTCTAATAATGATATTACTGTTATTATTCTAATTATTAAAAACCAGAAAACTAAATATAAATATAATAAAATTTAAAAAATAATATTAAAAATATTTATAATTAAAATATACTAAAATAATTATAGCCGAAAATAAAATAACCGAATATAAAAATAAACTTACTAAAAATAATATTAAATTTTAATAATAATAATTTTTTTATTTTTTATTTTAGCTAAAAATATACTTTTAAAATTATTTTTTTAAATAATCTATTTTTATAAAAATAGTTATATATTTCTAATTTTTTAGTATAATATATACTAATTAATTAATCTAACTATACTAGTTTTATTAAAAAATATCTATATATAGAATTATAATATAATTATTTTATAAAAATTATAGACTTTAATATATACTACTATTATTTATTATTTTTTAAAAATAATAAAAAAATTATATATTAGTTTAGCTAATCTTTCTATAACTATTATATCCGGAAATATATATTTTTATTTAAAAAAATCTTTAATAGATTTTTCTCTATTATAATAAATATATTATATTAATATATATTTATCTAAATCTAGGTAAAAAAAATACTATTAATACTAATAATATATAATATTTATAATCTTTTAAAAATATAAAATAATTTTAAAGTAATAATTTTTACTAAAATAATAATAACTATGAAAAAATTTAAATTAAAAAAATCTAATATTTAATAATTAGTAATTTTAATATTTATAATTCTTTATAAATAAAAAACTGTTTAATATTTAATTTATAATTTAATATTAAGTACGCGGAGTAGCTAAAAACTTTAATTATATAATAATTTTTAAAAATTATTATTCTAATAAATATAATTATCTAGTTAATTTAAATTAATAGCTAGTTTTAATTAACTAGTCTACTAACTAGTCTATTAGCTAATAAATTAATTAACTAACTAACTAATCTACTAACTAGCTGAATTATTTTTTATATTTCTAAAAATTAACTATTATTATTTTTTATAAATCTAATAAAAATAATTTTTCAAAAAGTATAATTATTATTTAATTAAATTATTTAGTAAAAATCTATTTATTATTTTTCAAAAACTATTTCGGCGGCTACCGCAGCTGGAATATTAAAATAATATTTTATATAATAATTAAAATTATTATTCTAATTTAAAAAAAATTATATTAATTTTATATCTAGATATTTTTAGTATTTTTAATAATTTTAATTATTTAAGAATACTATATAATCTTTATAAATATTATATTTTAAAAATAATTATTTATTAAATTAAAATTTTTTTTAAAATAATATATTATTTTAGTAATATTCGAATATATCTATTCCCGGGAATAAATTAATATAAAAATTTTTTAAAACTTATTTTTATTATTAATTTCTTATATTTTTTATAATTTAAATTTTATAATAGATAAGTTTTATTTTAATAATAATATTATTATTATTGAAATAAAAAATAATAAAAAAAAAACTATATTATATTAAATTAAGAATTTTAATATATTTATAAAATATAGTTAGTTATATATATATTAATATTTATATTCTTAAAATTTTATTTTATTTATTATTATTATTTTAAATAACTAAAATTAATAAAAAAATCTTTTATATTTATTATTAAACTAGTTATGAAATCTGCTATACTAGCTATTCTAAATTTAAAAAATAGTTAATATATTAATATAAATTTTACTAAAACCAGTTTTAATAAAAAATAGTTTTTAGATTTATTAGTTAAATCTATAATTAAATATTAACTAACCGGATTTTTTTTAAAGCCTAAAATATCTATTATACTAGATTATAAATAAAAAAAACTAATTAAAAAAAATACTATATTTAATTTCTTAAAATACTACTTAATAAATATTTTATATTTAACATTTATTTTTAATATATAGAAACCCGTGTCTTAAAAACTTTATAAACCATAAAACTTTAAAAAAATTTAATTAAAAACTTATTTTTATTAAATAATATTTTTTTTATATTATTTATATAATTTTTAAAATAATATATATTATATCAGTTTAGTATACTTCTTAAATCTATAACTATATTAAATAATATAAATAATAAATCTATATATTTAATAAAATTTAATATTATATAAATAAAATTATATCTAAAAGCTTTTATTTAGAAAATATTAATATTTTTAATATAAAACTCTAGCTTTTTTTTATTTTAAAATATTTTTATTAAGTTTGTCTATAGGTTCTTCTTCAGCTGATTATTTTTTTATTATATATTTATTTTATTAATTAGTAAATATTTTATTATAATCTGATTTTTTAATTACTACTAGAATTAGTAAAAAAAATCTAAAACTTAATATTAATATTAAATTTATTATAATAGAATAAAGACTTTCTTTTATAATTTTGTTTTAATAATATTTTTTAAAAATAATAATTAATATCATTAAAAAAAAGCTTTTATAATATATTTTATTTATATAACTATAGCTTTAACTATTATAAAAATCTATATTAATAAATTAAAACTACTAGTTAATATTAATCTAATAAAATAAATTAATACGATTATTATAATTTTTAATTTTTTAATAGTTTTTATAGTTTATATAAAAATAGAATAAAAATATATAATATTAATAATAAAACTAGCCAGTATTATTTTTATTTATTAAATAATAAAATATAATCTAATTTTTTAGAGTTTTCTAAAAATATATATTTATATCTAAAATATTCTTTAAATACTAAAAAGCCCCGGGCTATTATTAGAATAATATCTAATAAAAAAACTATTAATTTAATTAATTAAAAAAATTAGTTTAGTATTAATATTAATATTTTTAAAATTAGAAATATTATTTTTTTTAAAATATCTATATATATAAATATTTTAGAAAATAAATATATTAATAAAATAGTTAAACAGACTACAGAATAAAAAAAAATAAAACTAGTTTTTATAATTTATTATTATAGATTTAAAATAAAATAAAAATAGTTTTAAAAATTTTTTTAAAAACTTAGATTAAAATAATTGATAAATAGGTTTAGTAGATAAACTAATAATAATTAATATATAATAATTTTTTTTATAATAAATACTAAAGCTAGAAAAAACCAGAAACTTCTAATAATATAATAAATTAAATTATTTTTAGAAAATAATCCTGTTCTAAGTTTATATAAATATTTTTATTTTTATTAAATAAATAGATAAACCGGATTATTTTTATAAAAAGATTTTAAAAACTATATATTATTTTTTTAAACTATTTTTATTATAAAACTTTTTAAAAAATAAGCAGAAATTTTAATTTTTTATAAATATTAATAAAAATATTTATTAAGCTATAATAAATAAAATAAACAGCTATATTTTTATTAATAACTAGCTGGTTATTTTATCTATTATTAATAATACTAATAGTAATACCGGTACCGGAAATAGATCTAAAATAAAATCTTTAATAAAATAAATATATTATAATTTTTAAAAGTTTAGTATATTTTAAAAAATATTTTAATAATATCTACTAATTATTAATATCTTACTAATTATTTATTTAATTAATTATTTAGTCTAGTAACTAGTAATATCTGCTAGCTTATAAGAAATATAATTAATTAATAATTATTTAGCTAATAAAACTAAAAATTAACTATTAATATTTTTTATACCAGTCTAAAATAACAGTAGCTGTTAATAAAACTAGTTAACTTAAAAAACTATAAACTAGCAAAAAATATTATATATAATTAATTTAATATAAGTTTTCGGATTTCCTAATAAAATACAGCAGATAAGAATAGATAGAAAATATAAGAAAAAAATTAAAAAAACCAATTAATAGTTTTAAAAAAATTAAAAAAATTAAAAAGCTAGTTAACAGCTTTAAATAATCTTTTTTATAAAAAATTATTCTACTATATAAATTAATCTATATATATATAAACTAAAAATAAAAGAACCAGCTGATATATATAAAGCTAGTTAGTATAACTAGAACTATTAACTAGCTAAAATAAAAGAAAATAAAAAAGTCCTGCTGGTATATAGTCTATTAGTATTTTTAGCTACTTAGATATAGTCCTGTACAGGGCCGCATCTGAGTATAATAGATATAATTAATCAATTAATCAATTAATATATAGTATAATTATTTTTCTAATTATAATATATTAGAATTAGAAAGTTTTTTATATTATAATTATAAGATTTATTAATTTAATTTTATATATTTAAGAATAAATTATATGAACTGTTAAAACAATTTTTATATATTGAAAAATAACTAGTTTTTCTTTTTAATAGGATTTTTATAATTTATAAATATAATCATTAACTAACAAAACTTAAAATATTATACTTTCTATAAAGATTTATAAATTTATTCTTATTTTAGAATTATATATATACTAATGATTGTATATATAAATTATATAAATATTATAACAGTTGTTTAAAAAATAATATTCCATATAAGAATTATAAAATATTTATTATAAAATATTTAAAATTTTGTTTTATTTATATATTTTATTTTATATAAAAATATCATTTATAAATATATCATAAATTAAAAAAATAAACAGTCTTATAAATATATTATTCCATTTTTCAAATAAAAATATAATATATATATTTTTTATCTTAATAATTTCCTAAAGTAGAATTAATAGTAGTATAAAAAATATTATATTCTTTCTTAAATATTTATTAAGTAACATATTACTATATAACAGTAGAATATACTATTTTATTAATTCTATAATTAAATAATTTTAAAAAGAATTTATTTATACAGTTTATTTAAAAGACCTTAAAATATTTTTTATTATTTAAATATTATAAAATAATTTTGAAATGGCTTTTTTTTATATATATAAGAACAGTTTATTTTATATACTTCAGAATATTAAAATTTTTTAAATATTAATAATTTAATTCAATTATATTAAAAATCTTAATTATATATATTTCACTATCTTATAAAAAATCTTTTTTATATTATAAATAAGAACTATAAATATTAAAATACTAACAAATATCTTACTGTATCAAAATATCTTATATTATACTAAAATTATATTATACTTAATAAATATATATATTATCCTTTTAAATATTTATATAACTATATATAAAGATATAGATCTTTTAGTATTTTTTAATTGATTATCTTTTTATTTATCTTATTTTATATAGTAATGATTAACTTTATTATTAGTCTATTAATCATTAAATATTTACTAGTATATAAAATTAAAAATATTATAAATATAAATATTCTAAATAAATATAATTAATTTATAATTCTTATTAATAAGTTTATAGAATAAATAAATCTAAGAGTTTATATATAAAAGTATTTATATTTTTCTAAAAATACTAGCTAATATTATATATTCAAAAATATAATTAAAATTTATATTATATTTTTATATCTAATTATAACAGCTGATTTCTTAATAACTTTTAGTTTAGAATATTTAAAAAACTAAATATGAAATAGGATTATTTTATTATATATGATCTATAGATAAATAAATAGATAGAAACAATAAATTAAATAATTAAAATTATATTTTAATATATATATATATAAAAGATTATTAAATTAATTAAATAAAATTTCTATTTTAAATTATTAATTAGATAAACAGCTTTATTAATATAATTATAAAATTAAGTTTATATAATTTTATATATATAGTATTTTTAGATAATCTTTAAATATAAACTAAATATTTGGTTATAAAATAATATTTTAAGTTATATTTAAATACTAGAAAAGTATATAAATTTATAGCTATATAAAGAAAGTATATTTATAATAAAAATTATTAGTTTAAAAATTTAATATTAGAAATAAAGTATATTTTAGACTTTATAAAGATTATACCTTTTTAATTAATAAAATACAAATTATTAAAAATAAATTTAATTATTAATATACCGGTTGATTTTATATTTTAGAATAGAATTAAAAACTTATATATTATCTAAATAACTTATTAAACTAGCAGATATATTTAATAATTTTGATTATATAATTCAAAGTAATATTCAAATAAAAAATCTATATAACTAAGAGTATATCTAACTATCTATAATATAAAAAATTTAAAAAAATAAAAAATAAATATATGAGCAAATTTAGTCTTATAAATAAACCAGCACGCGGCCAACCAAAAAATAGTTTTAAAATAATTAAATATTTTATCTAATTTATAGAATGTAGTTCTAAAAATATAAATAGATAAATAAAAAAATATTAATACAATAAATATAATTAAAAAAATTAAAGTAAGCTATATCTAATATTTCTAATTATTCTTTTTGTTTACTAAATTAGATTATATTTAATATTTTTAACTATTTCTTTTTATTTACTAAATTATATTACATTATTTGATATTTCTTTATTATATTTTTATTTTCTATATTTTCTTTATTTAAGTTTTATATTTTCTATTATTTTTTACTCTATATATTCTTTTCTTGTTATATTTATATTTATAAGCTTTATAATATATACTTTTACTATTTTTTATTAAGATGTCTTATATTCTAAATAAACTCTGATTCTTATTATTCTATATACTTTTAAAAATATATTCTAATAAATATATTTAATATATTAAAGTTTTTTATTTTTTTAAAATTACTATATTTTTTGGTAGCACACGTCTAATACTATAAAAATAATAAATTATAATAAATAAAATAAATATTTAGACTACGAGTTAAAAACTTAATAAAACAAATCTAGTTATATTTATTTTTGAAAGAATAACAAATACTAAAATATAATAAATAAAATATAATTAAGCTGCTTAAATCTAAAAATCTCTAATAATAAAATATCAAGATCTAATTATTAAAAATAGTTATTTTATAACATATATTTATTTCATTAATTTATTTATATAATATATAAATTTCTACCAGCAGCCGAAAAGCTAAATATAATATAGATTTTATTTATAAAAATCTGTTTTGAATAAAAACAAAATTGATAAATAAAATTATAATAACCTATATTTATAAATTTTAATAATATTTGATTATGTATAAAAATATATATTTCTTATAATAAAACCAGGTGTTTTAATAGTTATAATTTCTAATAAAATAATAAGATATAAAAACTAATAGCTTTTCTAAAAATGATATATAAATTGGATATTATATTATAAAATCTAAAAATCTTTACAATACGTAAGATAAGATATATTTATATATATAGTTATAATAAACTATAATATTATAAACCAAAATGACTGAAAGAACTAAATTAAATAAATCAAAATAAAATAAATATCTAGGACTTTTATAATAATATTCTTATTATAATTTATATTTATAATAAAAATAATAAAGAAATACTTTTTTTTCGTTTTTTAAGTTAAATTCTATTTACGCTATCAGTTGGTATACTAAATAATGACATATATAAAAATAAAAATAATTAATTTAATTATATAATATGTGTTTGAATATAAATTTTATAACAGATATCTAAGATTATATAATCTCGGATCTTACTATTTCTTGAAAGAACTATAAGAATAAATATATATACATTAATTAAGATAACTACAGCTATATAGCTGGTTCTTTAAAAAGTAATAAAATCTAAGATTATATAACCCCAGGTATCTGTTATATTTTTATAAACAAAAAGATTACTACTAAATTATATATTAAAAAAATATCAAACTGCTTGTATTTTCAAAATACAAAATAAATAAAATATAAATATAGAAATATTAGATATGATTTATTATACTAAGTTATTTAATAAAAGAAAAATAAATCAAATATTTAAAGAATTTCCTAAAACTATTTGGTGTTTAGTTTATTATATTAATATAAATGGATTTAATATATTCAGTATATATTTTATATTATATAAAATACTATTTAATAAATATATATTTAGTTTTTATATAGAATTTAAAATCTTTAGCTAAAATAAAAATAGATTAATTATAAGTATAAATTATAATAGATTTAATTATTAATATAAATATTGTTATAAAATATTAAATATTCAATTTAATAAATAAAATTTAAGTTAAAAAAGTTCTTATATTATAATAGCTTAAGTAATATATATTTATTTTTTATGAAAAAATAATATAATAATAGTTTAATAACCTTATAAAATAATATTAGATAAGATTTATAACTTAAATATAAAACTTATTAAAATTTATTATAAAAAATAATAATTTACTAATTATATATATAATATTAAGATATATATTAAATATAATCTGTATTAAAATATTATTATATTTTTGATATGACTTAATATTATCTAGCTAAATAATTCCTGTATATTTAAATAAGAAATTTTTATAGTTAAATAATATAAAAAAAATTTATATATTGAAATATTTTAAATAGTCTTTAATATACAATGTTTATAAAAAATATATATACTATTATTAATTTATGTAATATTAATATTAGGAAAATAAATATAAAGATTATTATGAATTTATTTAATAAAAGTATTTAATAAATTTTTAAAAATATTAATTATAAAAATATCTAATACTAAAAATAAAATATTATTAATATAAATAAATATATACAAACCTTTTTGAGGAAAAATAAAATAGTTTATATCAAAATATTTAAAAATATTTATATAGTATCTATTTTAATTTATATAATAATTTTGAGAAGAGTATAAAGAGAGATGGATTCCAGCTATCTAAATACTTATCTAAACTACCAGCTAAAACAGTAAGCTGCTCAGTTAATAAAAAACCAGATATTTTATATATTCTTTTAGCTTGCCGCAAGATTTAAATATTCTAAAGCTATTTAAACTATATAAAATTATTATAATAGAAAAAACAGGCTATTTTTTTAATATTAAAATACCGAAATAATTATATAAAATAGGATTAATAAATACTATCAGTAGAATAATTATAAGAAATATAACTAGTTCTTTATATAATAATATTATTAAATATATAAAATAATATAAATAATATTTAAATTACCTGTTTAAATAAGTATTTAAATAATATAAAGTCTGCTGTAAAAAATAGCTTAATAAAATTATCTATAAGATTCTTTTTTATATTAATATACTAAAAATTTATTTTATTATTCTAATATATATTTTTTATATAAAATAATTTAAAATTAATTTATTATATTAATTTTAAAACTATAAATATATAAATAAAATTAATTATATTATCAGAATTTATATATATAATTATTTTTTTATTAACAGATAGATCTAGTTTTATAGCAGATTTATATAAAAAAATAGTTTTATAAAATATTTTATAGAATATTATATATTTAATTAATATAAATAAAATTATTAAAACCGTCTGCTTATATATAACTTATAATATCGAAGATTCTATATATATAATAAAATAAATTTTTATAGATTTTATATCATTATTATTAATATATAAAATATCGATATAAATTTTAAATTATTTACTAAAGTTTTAGCTGTATATAATATTAAATATAAAATTTTTAAAATAATATAAAATATATTTAATAATATTCTTATTAATTAACTATAAAAAGATTATTTAATATTAAAGTTAGTATATAATATATTTAATATTAATATATATTTTTATTACTAACTAATTTAGTTTTTTCAATATTTTTTTATATTAGTTTAAGTTAATAAGATTAAAATCTTTATACAGTATATTTTAATATTCAGAATTTATAAAAATCTTTTTTATATAATAATTAGTTATACTATAGTTTATAAAAAGTTTATTAATATAAATCTATTAACTAATAATTATAATTCTAATCTTATAATCTTGGTATATAAAACTATCTAGAAATTATACTAGTTTACTAAAATATTTTAATTATATAATTTTTTTAAGTTTATATAATACGGCTTTAATTTCTACTATATTAAATATAGTAAGAAGAGTTTTGTTTATATATAAAAATAAATTTATTTTTTTATAAATATAAATATAAATATCTTATTTTAACAGTTTAAATCTAAGTATATATAATATTTTATTAATTACTTTATTTTAAAAAAATACAGCTTATTAGAAATTATATAATATTTTTTTAAAATATTAGATCTTATTAGATAATTTATAAAAACCTGTTAGTTAGTATATATATATAAACTAGTTTTATAGATTAGTATTAAAATATATTATAATAATATTATACTAAATATATTATAACTATAAAAATATAATAGTAATAATTATAAATTTTAATATAATATTATTTAAAACTAGAATATAGTTATTTTTAAATTTAAGACCGGATTATTAATAATTTTTATAAACTATTTAATATATTTTAAAATATTATATTTATTTACTGTTATTAGTTTTTATAGTATATATTTATTTATTAAAAAATATATAAATATTAAATAGTTAATTATTAAAATTAAATATATTCTTTTTTTATTAATTATTTTATTTTATTTCTATTATTTTTAATTAATTTAGCTATTAAGAAGAGGCTTTAATAGTATTACATATTTTTAGAATTAAGACTTTATTAATATATAAAAGAATTATATTATATAATTAAAATATATTCTTAAAATCAGACTATTTATATAATATATTTTTATTTAAATAATCTAATATTCGGGATAGTTTAATTTTATAATTTTTATAAAAATAATATTTTACTTTAAACTTAATATTAGTTATTTATATATTCTTTGAAATTATAAATAATAATAGTTAAAAATTCTAATTAATTAAAAAATTAAAGTCTGTAAATATTATATATTATAAAATCTTAATAATTATATTAGCTGCTATCTACTTTAGTTTTTAAAATATTTTTAATATTATAATTTAATATAACTTTAATAAAGTATTAATATTATATAATTTTATATTTATTATTAATATATATAATAGCTCTATTTATAAATCTTCCGATAGTATAATTATAATATATTTTATAAAATTATAAAACTTATTATTTTTTTTAATATAGTTTTAAAATATTTTTTTATATTTATAATTATATTTATTATAAAAGTTTTACCAGCTGTATTAATTCTTAATTTTATTTTATTTATTAAATATTTTTTAAAAGTTATGATTTAGATTAAAAATATAAAAATAATATATACTAATAATTAATATATTAATTTTAATACTAAAGTATACTTATATTAGATTATATAATTAAATCTATAAATTAGTATTATTTATTATTACTAAAGTATATACTATAATAATAAAATTTAGTAAGATTTTATTTATAATAATATTAAATAGTAATAGTTTATAATATTAAGATTATTATAATATATTTATAAATATAATAGAATTATTTATTATATAAGAACTAGAATAATTTTTATTTATAATATTAAGTTTTATTTTCTCTAATATATAATAAAAGCAGAGGTAATTCTTGTTTAAAAAACCAGCCGGATTTCTTTATTTAAAGAAAGTTATTTTAATATTTAATATTATTAATAATACTTTCGAATAAATTCTTTCTGTTAAAACTTAAAGAGTTTTTTTCTTATTTATAATTTAAAATAATTTTTTTATTATTTTTTTTATAAATTTTAAAAGACATCTGTAATAGCCTTTTTAATAATTATATATATTAAATATCTTAAAAAATAAAAAGAAAATAAAATCTAAGTTTAAATTTATTTATAAACTAATAATTTAATTATATTTAATAAAGTTATTTACTATTTATATATAATTAGCTATATTAATACTAAATTATTATTATTTTTTAACAGCTTGCTTTAGACAGATTCTTAGTTTTCTAATAATAAAAAAAAGCTAATAAAAATTATATAATATTTCTAATACTGTTATTATAATTATTACTATATATATATTATTTAAAAATTTAATACTACTAGAATATATAATTTTCTTAGTTTTTTACTTATAAATATAGAATATATAACTATAATTATTTTTATAGCTGATAAAATAACCGATTTATATATATAATTTAAAATTTATATTTTTTAATATATTAAAAATTATTTAGATTAATTAGAATATAAATTCTATAATTATATATATAAAATTATTTAATTAATATAATATCTAATTTAATATTAAAATATATATACTATTTTAATATAAATAGTAACTTTTTATTTAAAAAAAATCAAATAATTAATAATATATATTATTATTCTAACTATTTCTAGTTATAAATATTTTAATAATCCGATATTAATTAATATTATTCTAGCTGTTAATATAATATACTATTTATATTATTTTATATAAATATTTTAATAGTAGTAATATAAAGCTGATATAAAATATATAATATTTTTAGATTTATATTATTTTTCAAATTTTATAAATTTTTAGCTATTATTAAGATATTATTTAGTAATATACTAGCCTATAATATTCTTATATTATTTATTAAATATAATTAATATATTACTAGCTTTATTTTTAAAACTTTTTAATAAATAGATTTTTATACGGCTAATAAATAAAGTAATAAAAATTAAATAATATTTTTTTATTTTTAATATCTACTTATTTTAAGTATTAAATATTATAACTTTAAATATCTTGTAAATTCTGTTTTTTAATTATTAATTTTTATAATATTTTTTATATATTTTTCTAATTTTATAAATTCTATATTTAAATTCCAGCTTATTAACTATTTTATTATTAATTTTTTTTATTATAATAATTAATTTTGGCTTGTTTATATAATTTAAATAATAATATAAAAAATATAAATTAATAATAATAAATTAAAAATATTTAAATAGTTTATTATTATTATATATTTTAATAATAAATACTTTACTGTTTTATTTCTATCTAATAATATAATTAGTATTAAGATTTTTAATTTTTCTGTTTTTAATATACTAAATAACATTATAATTATTAAATATTTTTTTATTAATAATAGATTATATAAAATATTAGAATTATATTCTATTTTTATAATTAATTTAACAGCTTTACTATTTCTAATATTAAAATATAATTTAATTTTTTTATATTTTTTAATCTTACTATAGTTATTAAAAAAGTTAATATATTAATATATTTTTTTAAATATTTATATTTTATATTTAATAAAAAAATTAAAGTCTGGTATTAATATATATTTAGAATTAGAGTTTTATATTTATATAATAAAATAGCTTTTTTTATTAGATTTTTTAATAATAACTATACTAATAAATATATTAATATAATAAGAATATATAACAGCTGTAAGATTTTTTTTTATAATAAAAAACTTAAAATATTATATATAAACTTATAGTTTTTATCTTTAAAATATATATTTAAATAAAAATAAAAATATAAATTAATACTATATTTATATTTATTATAAAAAATATATTTTCTATTTTTTTTTTATATAAAAATTTTTTTAAATTTAAATAAATTAATTATTAGATTAACTATCTACTAGTTTCTTCGGTAATTATATAATATTATTTTTTTATTTTTTTTAATATATTTATTAAGATTATATTTTTTAAATTATTATTTTATTTAGATATTTATAAAGCTATATTTATATAACTAATATTTATTTTTTATTTTTTAATAATATTTTTAAAATAAATTATTAAATTAAAGAATTTAGTATTATTATAAAAACTATTATTATTTTTATTAATATTATTCTTATATATAATTATTTAATATAAAAAATTATCTTTTAAATAATATAAAAAAAAATAATAATATAAATATTAATCTTACAGCTAAAAATCTAAATATCTAAATATTTATATTAAAATATATTAATAAATTATAATAGCTTTATATACTATAAAAACTTTATAATACAAAAACTAATAATTATAGTTTATTTTTTAAATATATTTTTTTTATAAATAATTCTATAAATAATAGTAAAAATCTTATATATATATTCGAATTCTAAAAACTAGTTTAAATACTTTTTAAATATTTTTTTTAATAATAAGTTTATAAGCTATTTATTAAATAAAATTAACTATTATTTTTATATATTAAAATATATTTTATTTAAAACTAACTATAGTAAGATCTTATTAATAAGATTTTTTATATAATAAAAATAGAGGCTTATTTTAATAATATATAATTAAATATTCTACTTTTATTTATTTATAAAAAATATTAATAAAATTAATAAAAAAATCTAGAAACTTATTAGAAAAAACTTTATATCTTTATTAATATTAAATATAATATTAGATAATATTTTTATTATTAGTTTTTTTATTTTTTATATTTAATATATATTAAAAATATTTTGATTATTAATTAGCTAGCTATAATACTGTCTTTATATATATAAAAGCCTAAAAATTAGAAAAAATAAAAAAAATATTATAAATAATATAAATTTAATAAATATAAAATCTCTTAATAAAATATTAATAAAATTAACATTCTAAAAAAAGAAAAAGTAATAAATAAAAAAAGAACTTATAATTTAAAAAAAGTATAAAAAAGAATAAATTCTAACTATTTAAGTATCTATCTAAACTACCAGCTAAGACAGCGAGCTGCCTAGCTAATGGAAGGCCAGGTATTCTACAAATTTAATAAGTATATTATATTAATTTTCTTAAACGTTTTTGGGTAGTTTAATATATATTAATTTATATAATTTAATATTTTAAAAAAACTATAATAATATTAAAACTATAATATCTAACCAAATATAATAATAAGAAGAATAAAAATCTTAAAATTAATACTTTTTATAATAATAAAGTATATTTTATATATACCATTATATTTAATTTTTTATATACATTTAAAAATATAAGTCGGAATTTATAAAAATATAAAATAATATAAAAAATATTTTATTTAATTTATTATTAAATTTAATAATAAATGATATTATGTTACTTAAAGATTTTAATATAGATTATAATATTAGTATAGCTAATAAACATAAAACTAATATTTTATAATATTAGTTTTTTATAATAAAAATTTTTATAATCTAAAGATAGATCTGCAGTTTATTACATGGCTATATATAAAAAACCGCGCCAGCTGTACCAAACAGCATGCTACTATTAAATTATCGATTGGAAAGAAGAGAAAGTTATATCTAACTCTTTTTTTAATTCATTTAATATTTTTTAATAATATTCTTAGCTTTTATAATTATATAACATCTTGATACTATCTAAAATATTTTATAAAAAACTAATATAATCTTAGATTAGGGCCGATTATTATTATAAAATTTATAAATATATATAATAGCCATTAATAGTATTCTCAAGCAATTTAAAAAAATAGAGAAAAATAGATAATAGTTTTTTTAAATCGATTTTTTTTATCAATCAAAAATCTTATTAATTTTATTAGTCGGATTATTAAAATATTCTCAATCAAAACTCTCTGCAAGAATTTTAAAAAAATTAAAAATATTTTTTAAATTTAAATCAATTAGTATTCATATATTATTATTATTATGAACAGTTTTAGCAGGCCTGTAGCTATTTTACTACTAATAATAATTTTTAAAATATACTTATATATTAATAGTATTTATTATATAATTGTAACTACTCTTTTTAGATTATATATAAATAATTAGTTTATTAAACTCTAAACTTATATAATTAATATTATAAATAAATTAGTAGGTTTAAATAGTTTATTAATACAGCTAGTTTTTACTAAAAGTTTTATAATTTATATATAAAAAACTGCGGATACTTTAGTTAATCTACTATATTATAATAATAAAATCTTAATAAATTGTATTAATAAAAAGATTATTAATATAAAAAATAAAATAATTATTTATTATAAGATTTTTATAAATTTTATATTATTTAATAATAATATAATCCTTACAGCTGATAATCTAAAAAATCCAAAATATCTTATTTATGTATAATTATTATAGATTAAGATATTTAATTTAAATATAATAATTTAAATATAATAATTTAAAAATATAAATATTTTACTATAGTATATAATTTAAACATCGGCTATATTTATTGTAAAGATTTTATAAAATAATAGAAAACTTTTAGAAAAAGACTTAAAGCTACTAATATTAGGTGTTTAATTATAATATTTACTAAAATTATATATATCAGTTTAATATAATTCCAAAAGATTATTACTAGAAAAAATAAGTTTTCTATACTAGTAATTAAACTTGATAATTTAAATTTAGTAAATATTTATTTTATAAAGACTTTATATTTAATAATAAATATTTTAATATTAATTATTATAATCATAATTAGTAGTTTTTGTAATATTTTAAATCCTAAAAATATAGTTATATTAAATAATACTGCTAAAAAAATAAGATTTATATATATTATATTAAACTATATAAACTATTAAACTATATATTTAAAAATAATAAAATATATATTAAATATACAAACTATAGCTTAAAATACTTTATCTTTAACTATATATATATTAAAAAAAGATTTTAAAACTGTTTAATAATATTAATTAAATATATTTATATTATATATTAAACTTTCTATTAATAATAATAATATTACTACTTTAATTATACTAGTTAATATTATATTAATTAATATTATTTTTAAACTAAGCTTTAAGCTAGCTTAATTATAATATATCTATAATTATTTCATTATAAAAATTAAAATTAAAATAGTTTATAGTAAAAGCTGCTATAAATCGACTATAAAGCTAAAGACTATACTAATTCTAATAATAAAAGTTTTTATTAAAATAAAACTTTTTAATAGTAAATAGCTAAAATAATATTAAAAAAGAATAACTAAAAAATTATAAAAATTAATATTTACAATTGAAATTTTTTTATAAATAATATTCTAATATAAGCTGTAATATAGTTTATAATAGTTTTAGTTTATAATTTTAAAACTATTTAAAATATTATTATAGTTATAAGCTGCTACTATAACTAATATTATAATTAATTTATTATTCTAAATAAAAATAATAATAATAAACTTAATATTTTTATTTTTAATATTATTAAATTTACTAAAACTATTAGTAATAAATAACTACTGCAAGCAGCTTAAAATTATATAAATAAATTATTAGAAATCTAGCAATATTATAATATAATATTTTTTAGTAAAAAGAAAATATAAAATATAAAGTTTATTATTATTTAAAAACTTTAAATAAACTACTATAACAGCTAGTTAATTATATATTTTTAGATTTTAAAAAACTACTTCTATCTGATTTTTAAAGTTATATTATATAGTAATCTTATACTGTATATTTACTTCTTTATAAATAAATATATTAATCTAAAAATATATATAACCTGGTATTATTTTTAGTTTTTTAATATTCTTAGATTATAAATTTTAAATAGTAGTAATATTTATATTTATAATATATACCGGCCCGGAAAAAATAATATCTAATATAAAATTATTAAATCTAAACTAATATTTAAATTTAAAAAATAAAAACTTCTGTAAAAGAAATCTGATTTTAGAATTATTATTTATAATATTATAAAAGCTAGATAAGTATATAATTCTTAGCAATTTTAATTTATATTACTTATTTTAAAATCTGCCGGAATATAATTATATTAATAAAATATTTATTTAACTGCTTAATTTTACTACTAATAAGAATTTAGAACTATTTTTATTAAAAAAATAGTTATATATAAAAAAAATAATATTTATGTTATAATTAATCTTATATATGCTATATAATAGTTTAGTATATATTTTAGCTACTATTCTCCGTGGAAAAATTAGTAGCTGGATATTAATTATATATTAATTTATATTATATTTAATTTTAATTTAATATCTACTTTTATAGTAAAATACTAAAGCTAGCTAAATACTGATTAGTAAGTTTATAAAAATAAACTAATTAAATAATTAGATTTATAATTAATTATAAACTAACTAGTTTAGTTAATTATTATTAATATTATAATAAAATATCTTATTAAAATTCTAACTATTATTATAAAAACTACTATACTAATAAAAATAATTATAATTTATGTATTATTTAATTATACTAAAAAATAAAAGGATTAAAATACTATGTATAATAAATAAAATAATAAACTAAGTCTAATTATTATATAAATTATAAGATTTACAGCTAACTCTATAATATATTATATTATTAAATTATTAAATAAAAATATTAGCTTTACTATAAGAAAATAAAAAATAAAAAATATATTATTAAAGAATTCTAAAAGTTTATTTATTTAATCTATATATAAAAGAATCTATAGTTAATATTTATATCTATATTATAAGTACTAACTAGTAAACTAGTAAAAAAACCAAAAACTAAAGCTGAGCTATTTTAATAAGTCTTATTTTTAATTATTAATATTATAAATTTTACTAATATTAAGAATTTCAAATATTTTAAGCTATATAATATATTTTAAATAATTCTAGAGAAAATCTACCAAGCTGTTTAGTAAGTTATATCTAAAAAGATTTTCAGTTTTAATAAACTATTTAATCTAATTTTTTAGCAAGTTCTTTTTTTTATTAAAAAAATATTTAAATAAGATTTTTAATATGTATTTTAATATAAGTTATTATTTCTAGTATTTTTATTATTTTATTATTATTATTATTTATAAATTTACTAAAAATAACTATATTACTTCTAAAAACTATTATGTAATTATATTATTTAATATTATAGATATAATTCTACAGACTATTATTATTTTTTAAATAAATTATATAATAGAGATTTTAGACTTATTTTTAAAATATTATATTAATAAATATTAAAAGTAGTTTTATAATTATATTTTATATTTTATTTTTCAACAGATTTATATTACATAATAAACTAATTATCTAATAGCTAGTTTACTTATAATTAATATCTAAAATATTTATAATAATAGTATTTATTAATATTTTATTTATAATCTATAGAAATAAAAACAGCGGTATTCGAATTATAGATTATATAAATAATATTTATTAATATAAAAAATACTATTTTTAAAAATTATATTTATTTATAATATTTTTATTATTATATTAAGATTTAACAATACTGATATACCTTAATATTCTTATTTTTATAATATAAATTAATTAACATAATAAAAGATCTTTTTTATATAAAAATATTTTTTATTATATAGCTAAACAAGCTTTTAACTATTATAAATATAATAGTTAAATTAATATAAAGCCTCTGCTATCTTGGAACCTTTTTAAATCTGAAACTAGCAGAAACTATTTATTTTTTCTAATTAGAAATTAAAGCTATCCGACTTATTATAATATTTTTTTAATTATAGATTTTATCTAAAGTATATATACTACTATTTTTTAATTACTATTTAAATACTCTATCTAATTTATTTAAAATTTTTAAAATTTTTAAAAAACTATTAGCAATATTATAAAATATTTTAAAAGTATTTAATATAAAATCTTTTATTATATAACCGGGATTTTTTATACTACTACTCAGACTGTTTTTAAAATCTGTTTTAATATATTATTACTATAAGTTCTTATAAAATATATTATTAAAAATATTTATTTTTAAATTATAATATTACTTTTTTATTATAAGATTTTATTATTTATTTATTAATTATATATTAAAGAATACTATTCTAACAGTTCGAAAACTGATCTAGTTATATTATTATTTAACTAATTAAAATATCAACTAGTTAAAAATCTTAAATTTAATCTAAATATATTATTATATATAGAAACTCTTAAATTAGTAATAGTTATTTTATAATAAAAATTCCCGCCTATTAATATTATTAATTTAAGAAATAAAACTATTTATTAATATTTTTTTTATTATTTATTATTTTTTTTATATATACCGAAAGTAGTAATTATTCTAATAATATTAATATTATTATAGTAATTTATAATAAGAATTAAATTAAACCAGTTAGTTATAAAAATATATATATAATATATTCCGCAGAACTGACTAATATTAAACTGATTCTAATTTTTATAAAAAAAAGTCTAAAAATATTTCTTTTATAAGATTAACTATAATTATTCTAAGACTTATATTAATAGTTATTTTTATTAATAACTAAATTATTATTTATATTTATATAAAACTAAAGTATGAATTGGACTAAAAAATTATTAAATAAATTATTAACTAGTTAAATTATATATAGAATACTAGCTAATAAATATATTTTTAATAAATTTTAAGCTATAAAATATTATAGAATACCTGGCCTCCTATTGGCTGGGCAGCTTACCGCCTTAGCCGGCGGTTTAGATAGATACTTAGATAGCTGGAATTTATCTTTTTTTATATTCTTTTTAGATTATAAGTTTTTTTTTTATTTATTACTCTTTTTTTTAAAGTATTAACTTTTTGAAGATTTTATTAAAAGATTTTATATTGATTAAATTTATATTATTTATAATATTTTTTTTATTTTTTTTTATTTTTATATTTTTATATATATAAAAATAGTATTATAGCCAGCTAATTAATAAATAAAATATTTTTAATATATATTAAATATAAAAAATCAGAAAGCCGGTAATAAAAATATTATTTAATATTATATTTAATATTAATAAAAATATAAAATTCTTTTTAATAAATTTCTATATTTCTTATTAGTTTTACTAATATTTTTTATAAATAAATAAAAATAGAATATTTTATTATATATTATTAAAATAAACCTCTGTTTTTATTATATAAAAGATTTTATTAATAAAATCTTACTATAATTAGTTCCGAGTAAGATATACTTTAATATATAAAAATAATACTTAATTTTAATTAATAAATAGCTTATAGATTTATTATTAAAAAATATATTTAAGAAATATTTAAATTAGTTCTTAAAATTTAAGTATATAAATAAGATTTTTATTATTATTTATAAAATTATTTATAAAAAAAATATATTAAAAAGATAAACTATAATTATTAGTTTTTTTATTATAAAGTTTTTATATTATATAAAACTATTATAATTTATTAATATATTTTAATATAAATATTTAGATATTTAGATTTTTAGCTGTAAGATTAATATTTATATTATTATTTTTTTAATATTATTTAAAAAATAACTTCTTATTTTAGGTAACTATATATAAAAATAATATTAATAAAAATAATAATAGTTTTTATAATAATATTAAATTTTTTAATTTAATAACATATTTTAAGAATATTATTAAAAAATAAATAATAATTATTAATTATATAAATATAGCTCTATAAATATCTAAAAAAATAATAAATTATAAAATATGATTTTAATAAATATATTAAAAAAAAATAAAAAAATAATATTATATAATTATTAAAAAAACTAGTAGATAATTAATTTAATAATTAATTTATTTAAATTTAAAAAATTCTTTTATATATAAAAAAATAAAAAATATATTTTTTATAATAAATATAAATATAGTATTAATTTATATTTATATTTTTATTTAAATATATATTTTTAAAAATAAAAATTATAAATTTATATATAATATTATAAATCTTTTATTATAAAAAAAATCTTATAACTATTATATATTTTTATTACATTAATATATTTATTAGTATAATTATTACTAAAAAATCTAATAAAAAAATTATTTTATTATATAAATATAAAATTCTGGTTCTAAATATATATTAATATCAGATTTTAATTTTTTTATTAAATATAAAATATAAATATTTAAAAAAAATATATTAATTATATTTAATAAATAATATAAGAATATTATAAACTAATATATTATTAAATAATATCTTAATAATAACTAAAAATTTATAAAATTTAAAAAATAATATAAATCCAAAAATATTATATATTTTATATTAGCTTTATATTATTACTACTAAAATATTTATATAAAATAATATAAATAATATATTATATTAATAGTTCGAATAATATTAATTAATATTAAACTACTAGAGAGTTTTTAACTAAAAATAGTTAAAATAATAATATAAATTATTAATTATTTAGTTTTTTTAAATAAAAAATTATTATTTATATTAAAATAGTATATATATTTTAATCTTAAGCTAAATATTATATTAATTAAATATTTTTATATATATTATTACAAAATTTATATTTTAATTAATCTAAATAATTTTTAATATATTAAAAAATATAAATTTAAATTATATATATAGATCGGCTATTTAATTAACTATAAAAATAATTATAATTATATATTTTATATTTATAAATAAAAAATTAAAAAAATTATATATTCTAATAATATTAAGTTTTTTAAATAATATATATATAATAATAACTATAATAATAATATTAAAAATATTTTTCTATAATTTTTTATTAGTTTTTTTTATTACTAAAAAATTAAGAATTTGTTTAAAGTAAGCTGCCAAAAAATAATAATAATCTAATATTAATATAATTAATTATATATAAATAATAAACAGCTTTATTAAATATAACTAAATTATTCATTTATAAATAAATTTAAATTTAGATTTTATTTTTTTTCTATTTTTTAAAATATTTAATATATATAATTATTAGAAAGACTGTTATAAACATCTTTTAAAATTTATAAAAAAAAATAATATAAAAATTATTTTAAACTGTAGATAAGAAAAAAGTTTTTAAGTTTTAATAAAAAAAGTTTATCTAAAAATATTATTAATAATATTAAATATTAAAATAATTTTCTTTAAGTAAAAAAATCCGGTTGGTTTTTGAAATAAAAATTATTTCTGCTTTTATTATATATTGTAAAGATCTGGTTTTAAAACTTTAAATAAAAACTATTTCTACTTTTATTATATATTAAAAAGAATAAAACTTAATATTATAAATAAAAATTATTTTAGTTTTTAGATAATAAAATTTACTAAATTTTATTATTATAATATATATTTTAGTAACAGTAAATAATATTAATCTACAGATTTAATTATATAATCTAATATAAATATATTTTAATATTAAAATTAATATATTAATTATTAGTATATACTACTTTTATATATTTAATCTAAATAATAATTTTTAAAAAATATTTAATAAATAAAATAAAATTAAATATTATTATAGCTAGTAAAATTCTTATAATAAATATAGCTATAAATATAAAAAAATATTTTGAAATTATATTAAAAAAAATAATAAGTTTTATAATTTTATAAAATATATTATAATTATATTATTAAGAAATCTATAAATAAAGCTGCTATATAAATATTTTATTAAAATTATATTAAATTATAATACTAAAAATATTTTAGAAATTAAAATAAATACTAGCTAATATAATTATTAAAATTCTATAATATATAATATCTACAGACTTTAATTTTTAAATTAATTAGAATTTTTAATTATTATTATTTATTATTTAATAAGATATATAAATAATTAATATTAAGTTTAAAATAAGATATTATTTTGATTAAAATTATAGAATTAAGCTGTCTTGAATATTAGATTATTTAAATAAAAATATATTATATAAATAATCTAGTTTTAAGAATATATATTAATTATATAATATAACTTTTTTATATATCAATAAAATCTTATATTTAAAAATATATAATACCGCTAAAATCTTTTTAATAGCTAAATTAGCCAAAAATAATAAAAATAAAATAAAATATTTAATAAAAAAATAGATTTAATCTTATTAATTAGCTGTTTAATACTTATATATTTTCTAGTAAATAAATATATATTATAAAAATTAATTATATTAAATAGATATAATATTTTAAAATATATTAAATAATTTATAAAAACTATTAATAGTTTAATTTTAATTTAAAAATAATTATATTTCGGTTTTAAATAATATTATTTTAAAACTTATAATTATTATTATTATACTTTTATAATTATAATATATTAAATATAATATTATTATAAAATATCTTAATACTAAATTTTAAAATTAGTTTATATATATATACTAACTAATAAGTCTTTATAAATTATCTAATAAAATCTAGTATTTAAAAAAATATTATATAGTTTTTAGCAAGTAGTATATAATTAATAAAATATTATATATATTTAGATTTAAGCTATTAAAATAAAATATTTATATTTATATTTATAAAAAAATAATCTTATTTTTATATATAAAAACTTTTTTTTGCTGTATTTAATATAGTAGAAATTAAAGCTATATTATATAAGTTTTAAAAAATTATTATAGCTATACGGCTATACATAAAGATATGAAGACCTTAAGATCTTGATATTTATTAATGAATTGATTAATTAATATAAATATCTGAACACGTATAAATATGGAGACATAAAGATATAAAAATATAAAAATAAAACTATAGGATATAAAGATAAAAAAACAAAAATAAAAAAATAGAGCTATAAAATATAAAAAAATACAAAGATATTAATAAATAGTTTTTTTTATATTAATACTAATCTTAATAGTCTAAAATATTAGTTTATTTAAGTAATAGTCTTTATTATTATTACTGTTTTTAGTATTATTTCTAATATTCTATATAGACTTTTTTTTTTATTTTTATTTATAATATCTTTAAAGACGAGCTCGAGCTTATTAAAAAACTTTATAGTTTTATAATATATATGAATAATTATATATAATATAAGATCTTTATATTTAAAAAGATTATATATAGTTTCTAAAATTATTTATAATATATAAAACTTGTTATAATATATATCTTTTTATTATTATATTTTTTTAATATTTTTTTTAAATAAAATTAATAATTTTTATATTACTAGTATCGGTATTAATATTAATATAGACTTTATTATATTTTTTATTTTTTTATAAATTTTAGATTAATATTTTAAATTATTTTTTTATAAAACTGTCTCTGCTTCGGAATATATTAATATAATTCTGGTTTTTAATACTAAGCTAAAAATAATTAATATTTTTAAAAAAATTAATTTTTTTTATTTTTTTTTAAGCTTTTTATTGGCCGGCTTGTTTTTTACTATATTGTATAAATATTTTTTAACTTAAAATTAAATAAAAAATAGTAGTATATTTATATTTGTATATATAGCTGGTATAAAAAAAAATATATTATTTATAACTAATATAATTATTATAAAAATAGTAGAAAAATCTATTAAAATAGCAGATAATTATACTACTTATATAAAGATTAATTATAAAAGATTAGAAATAAATAAAATAAAAAAAGTAGATATAAATATTTATAATAATATAAAAATAGATAAAATAAAAATAAATATAATAAAAAATATAAAAATAAAAATAGTAGATACTAAAATTAATATAAAATTTAAAAATACTGGAAATAATATTATAGCTGAGAATATAATTAATTTAATAAATATTTCTATTATATTTTTAATATTTATTATTTTAATTATATATTTTAAATTATTTATAGAATATAATTATAAAATATTTTAAAAACCAGAATAAATAGCTTATTATAATATATTATTAAATAAAAATATAAAAATCTGATTTAGTTAATTTATAATTATAATCTTTTTATTATTATTATATATATATAATATAATAAGATTATTTATATATAAAAACTATTTATTAGTTATATATTTATATTTCTAGTTTTTTTATATACTAGTAGATAAATTGTATTTATAAAAATTATAGAAAATAAAAATAATATTAAATATTATTTTATTTTTTATTTTATTTTTTATTTTATTAATATTTTTAGGTTTTATAAGTATATAGCTAATAGTAATAGAATTATATATTAAATATATTTTAATATAGTTTTTATAGTCTAGTAGAAGCTAGAATATTTATGAATATTTTATTTTTTTATATAAAATAAAATCTTTATAAATTATAAAATAAAAATAAAGCTTATATACTTAAATAAGAATAGTTAGATTAAAAGAAACTTAACTTAAATAAAAAATATTTTAAACTATAAAATCTATTTTATACTTTATAAAAATATTTTTAAAAAATAATTTAATTACTAAATAAATCTATATATTAGTAAGTTATATTTAATAAAAAAACTAACTATTTTTAGTAGAATTTTAAAAACCAGAAATAATAGACTCTTTTATTTATACTTTTTATTAAAACTTTTTTTATTTGGTATAGTTATTTTTAGTAGTTTTTTTAAATAGTATAATATTTAGCTTTAGATTATTTTTTCTTTATATTATAATAGATATTTTAAAGATATTAAGTATTTTTTTATACTATATTTAAAGTTATAGTAATATAACTTTTCAATATTTATATATATCTGGAATCTAAAATAGCCCGGTTATTTTAAATATATAAAAAGAAAATATTAAGAAGTTGGATATATAAAAAAAAAGAAATATAAAAATCAGAAATAAAAAAAATTTGGCTGAAAATACTTGGAAGTAGAGATATATAGAGATATGTAAAGAAAAAAATAAATAAAAAAATATATAAAAGAATAAAAGTAGCGGAAATAGAAATATATAAAGAGGAGAATATATAAAAAAATATATAGAAAAGTAAAAACAGCAGGAGATGTGTTACTACTAGGGAAGTATATAGAAAAATAAAAACAGCAGAAGATGTATTACTACTGTGAATTAAATATATTATCTAAATTTCTTTAGTAGATCTGCTGTATTAATATTTATCTTATTAATTTATTTATCTTTTTTAGAACTATATTTTATAAATTAAATAAGATATTTAGTTATTTTAAAATTATTTTTTTTAAAATAACCGCGTGCTAATCTGCTTATTAGAATATACTTAATCTTATACTTATTTTTATTTTTCTATTTTTTACTATTTTTTTATATTAAAAACAGTTTAATATATTAATAATTATATAAACTTTTAGTTTTAGAGGCTGGTTTAAGCTATATTATAAAAATAACTAAATAAATCTACTAATTATAAAGAATTTTTAAATAATATATAAATTTTTTTATTTTTTTAAAAATTTATAATAAATCTGTATATTAATAGCTCAGCTTATTTTTAATTATTTTTAATATATATTTTATTTATTAAAAGATTATATTTTTTATAAAATTAAAAATAGATTTTATTATTTATATTAAATTTTATAAACTAATAACTAGTATTATAAATTTATTTTATATAAATAACTATAAATTTATATATCTTTTTTATACTTAGATATATTTTAAAATATTATTTTTGAAATAATTATTTAGTTTATATCTATGGATTAGTAGGTAGTATACTATATATAAATATATATAAACTTATTTTTATAATTATATTATTAAAATTATTAATTTAACTAATTATTTAAGATAAAAATTCTATTTTTTAAATATAATAATATTAAATATATATATATTTTAATATAAGTTTAACTGTTTAATTTACTTTTTTTATTTATTTATTTATTTATAAGTAATATACTATTAAATAATATTATACAATATTTAATTTTTTAAATATATTAGTATAAAAATTATTAAAAAATTATATATTATAGTTAGATATAAAAATATAAAATAGATTTTAATTATATTTTTAAAAATATAAAACTAATTTATATCTTTATAAAGATATAAACTATTTAATATAATTAAATATTAGATTAACTTTTTTTATAAATTTATTAATAAATATTATAAGCTAATTATATTTATTTAAAAATTTTATATATTTATTTTTGAATATTATATTTCTAAATATTATATATTTATATTTAACTAAAAGTAAATTTATAATAAAGTTAATTATTATTATATAAAAAAAATAGCTGATAATATAATTAGCTAAAAATTATTAAATAGTTTATATTTTTATATATAATTATATAAATAATTTAAATAATAGTATATATATTTATCTAATAATATATAATCTTAATATAATATAAGATTTTTAAATATTATAAGATATTTATTAATATTTTAGTAATTATTATTATTATATATTATATAAAAAAGATTACTAGAAAAAAAATAAAATATATATAGCTATAGTTTTTAGTATATTTATACTATTATTATAATATCTTTAAATATATATAATAAACTATTTTTAAAATTATATAAAAATACTATTTTAGGATTTTTTTATAAAATCTAAATAATATATATAATTTTAATATTTTTTAAATATACTGTATAAATATAGTTTTTAAAATTATTTAATAATATAATTATTAAGTTAATATATTTTTATATTTTATAATAGTATATAGATTTTTATAGAAGTAGATTTAGTATTTTATTATTTTAAATAATTCTTGGCTTAAGTTTAAAAAGATTATTAAAATCGAATAGTATATATAGTATATTTTTAATTAAAAAATAATATAAAATATCTGCTAGACTATTTATTCTTTTAGATTTATAATAAACTTAAAAATAGTATTTTTATATAAATTAAAATATTTAAGTAAAATAAAAATTAAGCTGTTTTAATACTATTATATTAAATATTATTTTTTAAATAAATTTTATAATATTTATATAATTTATATAAACTATTATTAGTATATATACAGCTTTAAGATAATATTTTATTTTATAAATTATTTATATAAAATAAAATATTTTAATTTTTATTAATTAATAGTTATATTTATAGACTATAAGTAATCTGTTAAAAAATAGAACTAATTATATTTAAATATATAAAAATAGCTTTAATATTTTATAAAACTTATTATAGTTAATATAATAAAATACAGTACTATATTTTTTATAAAAAATATCTAAATTAATTTATAATTATTATTCGGATTAGAAATATATTAGTATTTTATTTATATTTATATTAAATTTTATTTAAAGATTTTTAAATACTGCTAGTTTTTTAGATATTAGTATTTATATAGTATTATTAGAATATATTTCTTAGCTTTAATTTTTTTAGTTTAATAAGTTTTTAAGAAGTACTATTTTTTTATTTTAAAAAAATTATACACGTATAATATATTATAGTATTTTATATTTTAAATAATTTATAATTTTAAGATGATATTTTAAAGCTAATAATATATTAAAAAATAAAAAAAACCGGATTACTACTAATTTTTTTTTAGAATAGATAGACTAAAATTATTAATTTATTAGTCTAATAATTATATAAATAAGAATATTATAAAAGTTTTAATAAACTTAAACTTAATATTTATTCTTTTAAAATATTCGAATACTTAATTTAGATAATTAATATACTAATTAAAACTAATTAATATAATAATTAGATTATTAATATATATTTTATAAAAAATATAAAACTTCTTAAAATTAAGATCTATTTATTTTTAAATATATAGTATTAAATTAATATATTTTATAATTATAATATAAAATATTTTTTATTTTTAATATATAATAATAATAAGATAGTTATAATATATATATTTAATAAACTATTAATAAAAATATTTATAAATATTAATTATTATAATATAAATATAATTAGTTATTAATTAAATAATATTATTTTATAATAAAATTAAATAAAAATCTAATATAGTTTTTTTATTAGCTTTTTAAAGATTAACTATTATATATTTTTCTATTATTTTTATACTGGTAATAAAGTCGACTACTATTTTTTAAATTATAAATATTAAATATATTATAAAAGTATAGTTTTTAATAAAAAATATCTTTTTTTAAATATATAAAAAATTAAATATTTTATTAATAACTTTCTAATTCTATTTATTAATATAATATATATATGGTTTAAACAATTTAATATCTTTTTTTATTAATATTTTTAGTTATTAGTTTTTAAATATATTAGTTATTTTAATATTAGATTTATCTAACTTAATTTATATATTATATTTATTAATTATCTTTATAAAATAGTAAATAATTTTAAGATTTTTATTATAGATAACTTAGTTTATTAGCAGTATAGTAGTATTTTCTAAGATTAAATATAAAAATTTATAGTTTTTAATTTGTCTTTTTTTATTTCTATTTTTTAAAATATTTTTATTTTTATTATTTATTTTACTATTTTTATATTTATTGTTATAATATCTTTATATTTTTATTTTTTATTTAAAAAAAATTAGTCTTTTTTTAATTAGAGTTTTTTTATTATTTTTAAAATTAGTAGTATATACTAATTGTTTTTCGATATAGATTTAGTATATATTTTTTTATAGAAAGTAAATAAAATATTATTATTAACGTCTATTAAAACTAATTAGATTAATATATTTTAAATTTTTTATATAATATAAAAAATATTTTAAATTATATTTATTAGAATAGTAAGCTAGTTTTATTATATATTTTTTTATTTAGTATACTATAATATATTTATTATTGAGAACTATTTTTAGTTTAATATATCTAGCTATTCTTATATTATATAAAATTGAATTTATAATTTATATAAAAATAAAATCTAAATTAATTAAATATATATACTATAAGATTCTTCTATAATAAGAATTTAAATATATAATTTATATTTTTTAATAGTTTTATTTTTATATAAATAATTATATATATTATACTATATACTAGTATTACTATATATTTAGCTAAATAAATTAATATATTTATTTATTTTTAGCTTAGATTTTAATATTAATTAGTATATTTATATAGTCTTTTAAATATATTTTTTAATAGTAGTAGTTAAATAAAATATTTTTTTAACTAATTATATTAATATTAACTAGTATATTTATTTTAAACTTAAGATTATTTATAATAATATAGTTATATTAATATTTAATATTAAATAGCTTAATTAAAAAACTAATATTTTTTTATTCTATTATTATTTTTAAAAAATATATTTAAAAAATAATATACTTGCTTACAGTATATCTAGAATTAATATTTATAATATAAATATTTTTATTAAGAGAATAAAACTTAATATTTTTAATATTTAAAATAAAAGTTTTATTAATAAGAATTAAATTATATTTTATATTTAAATATATTATTCGGGGATTAGTTTTTTTATTAAAATTTATTATTATAATAGCAGCTTATTATATATAAAATATATTAATATTAATATTTTTTTTATATCTAGTAGAAATAAATATATTATTAAAAAACTTAATATATTTTAATATAATATTCTTTTTTATAAATAATATAATATCTAAAGATATTAGTAGAAGATTTTTTTCTTTTATTATATTATTATTTTTATATATTAGATTACGGGTTTAAATAGATTTTATTTATAATAAACTATAGTTTTATATTTTTATATTTTATATTCTTAAGCGGGGCTTTTATTATAATTCTATTTTAAATTCTGCGGCTCCGAATATTAGTATATTTAATATTAGAATTTTTAGTATTTTAAATACTGAATTTTTTTATATATTATACTAATATAAAACTAATATTTTAGAAAAACTTTCTACTTTTTATATTTTCTATCATTATATACAGAATATATTAATATAGTTTATTATAAGATATAAAAATAATATAATAGTAATTACAAGTTACTATAAATTTATTAGATTTATTATTATAAAAAAATAAAATATATATAATTATTTTTATTTTTATAATTATAATACTAATCTTTATATTTATTATTATAATAGTTACTATAATAAATATCAGTCTTATTTTTATAATAATTATATTTTTTATTATAATTATAATATATATTATTAAACTTGTTAAATATAGTAGAATTAGTTAAAACTAAATACAGCTAAGATTAAAATTAAAATTAACTATTATTTTAAATAAAGATTTAATATATTTATTATAATCTATCTATATAATTCTAAGACTATTATTACTTATTATTTTTTATATTAATATTTTTAGTTTTTATTTTAGTCTAAAAATAGTTTATTAAAAATAGCTATTTAAAATATAAAAACTGTTACTACAGCTGCAGCTATATCTATAGCTTATTTTATTTTTTTAAATTTTATTTATTTTAAAAGAAATATCTATTATTATTTTAGTTATTAATATTTATATTTATATTAATAAACTAAGACTCTCTAGAATTAAAATTATTATTATATTAATTGCAACTATATTAAAATATATAAAAATCTCTAAAAAATAATTATTATAATTATTATAGTTATTTTTATATTAGTTTTTTAATAGTTTTAATAGTTATTTTAGTCTTAATAAATATTATTAAAATAATTCTAATATATATTATTAAAATATTATTTTTTTAGTAGTTATTATTATAATAATTATTATTTTTATATTAATATTTTTA